>NC_138228.1:31750134-31751317 GCF_964197995.2 Scardinius erythrophthalmus
AAAGATAAACAAATATGTGCCAGGAATCAAGTGTTGATATAGTAGTGTGAATATAGTAGTGGGGATGGCTGTGCCAGGCTAGTAATCTCTACTACACAATGAGGCCTGCTGGTGGTCATTTTGGTCTGGGTCATACATTCTATGTTATATAGCTGACCCGGCCCGGCCCCCATCACAGTCAGGAACAATAATGTGCCCCAGAGACAAAAAAATGCTAAACTTTGACAAAAATATTTTGTTTTTGTTATAATTGTGATTTTATAATATTTAGATATGAATCCAACTGAATCCAACTTGTGAAAAGATATCTTTCAGGTAGTCTAATAGCAAATAGCATATACTGGAGCTCTATAGCCATCTAGTGGTTAAAATTATTATTTTTTATTTTAAAACTGCATTTTCCAAAAAATGGGCATAAATGTCACATTAAACCATTTAAAATCATCCATGTTATCCCCATGAATGAAAGTTAGAAATCTGGGTCTTTTATAAAGTGAATTTTACATCAAATGCTGTTTTTTTGTAAAAAGGCTATTTAAATATTTATTTATTTATAGAATTTAAAAAAATATCATAAATTCTCCAAAAACTGCACAAATGTTGAGTAAAAACATTAACAAACAGAATAAAATTACATTTGTAAAAAAAAAAAAAAACTATTATCTTGTTACAAAATTAAATGTTATTGTCTGGGGTCTCTAGAGACCCAAAGGACTCGAGTGTAGACATAAAAAAAGACCATCAGAGGGTTAAGATCGAAAACATCTCATTGACTTTAGTTATGAGCAGCAGAGCAGAATCAACCAAGTATGAATTTTAATATGGGTTTTTAATAATTGGACTAATACTACTCGAACTAAGGAATACAAGTTCTACAATTTACATGAGTATGCATATAATAATACAAACAGTAAAAGACAAATACAAGACTAAACGGATAACAGATGAGAGAGGGAGAGGATGGAAGGAGAAAGTGAAACTAAAGTTTAAAAGTCTCTCTAAAAAGAGAGATCACCGAGATGATCTCAGCATGGCAAAATCACAGACAGTAACCCTTAAGAGCCAACAAAGAAATCACATTGTAAGTTCAATTCAATAATCGATACTTGCAGGCACATGGTTCTCTTTGTATGAGGGAGGAAGGCAGGGTTCTGCGTGTCTTTAAAGCAGCGTGAGTCGTCTG
>NC_138228.1:31751517-31779836 GCF_964197995.2 Scardinius erythrophthalmus
AAGAGTCTTTTTCTTTGAGGTGAAGTTGCCGGGAATGATTCAGGCTAAGTTCATTCAGCTCGTGGATGAGCAGAGGCGAATAGGAAAACGAAAGAAATAAAAGAGAAGAAAAGAGAAGCAGGCCGAAGCCGGTCCGGACTTGGGTTTTGGAGGAGGCAGAAGAGAGATAGGAATTGAGGGTTTGGACTTTTTATCAGTGTCCTGTGTACGCCTCCTTTTTCGTGGATGACGAATCAGTTTAGAGCAGGAAGATTGTCCTGGTGTGTTAATGCTGCCCGACCCTCGTGTGGAATCACGAGGGGATAAAATGTGATATTATGCTCGGGGAATTAAAACGCATGGAACCATAACGTTTATCACAGTCTCTTATCAAAAATCTTCTTCGTCGTGCACAGGGGATCAAAACAATACTAAGGACGAATATTGGCAAAGATAGCAACATAGAGATACATTATTTTGTTGACATAAAGGCACTTTAAGATTACATTACTATAATTCAAAAACACAACTACTCTAATATCATTCTGGGGAACATGCAAATCACCCAGAACACTCTTTATACAGTTGTAATAGTTGGTAAAATGAAATTTTACTAGTGGAAGTCCATATATGGTAATGTGCGTGTCTGTGTGTATCTGTGAGTTTTGGAAGGTGTGTGCGTTGGAATGTTGCGCCCCCGTTATCAATGAGATCGGGTTACAGGATGCGATTCTACTGGGAGAACATTCTTCAGAGAAAAATACATTTCAGAGCCAACACTCGAAGATCATAACTATATGATCACAACAACATTAATCACACATACATACAGGAAGTTCAGATACAAGTCTGAGTTACATACATTAAAAGGATATTAAGGTAAACACAACGGATGTTTGTGTGTGTGTGTATGTATGTATGTGTGTGTGTGTGTGTCATTCAGAATTCAGGCTGCTTCTGTGAACTCTTGTCCTTTCCCCTAAGGTGCAATAAAATGTCGTAAAAGTCCATTTGTTGCCGACTAGCTGGAGCCAACACAACTGATTTACCTTCGGGGGTTCAGAGTGGGACAGCAAGAAGGAATGTGCTTAGAAAACACAGAGAGTCCGAATTTGTTAATTCAGAATCAAACGAATGAATGATTCAAATAGCCCAGTCGCTACAGTCCCCCTTTCCGTCCGATGAAGTCCCTGCGTGGACATCATCGGACGGCAATCATCACGATGGGCAGATGACAGGTGAATCATGATGGTCGTGTAGCCGGTGGATCATGATGGTCGTGTAGCAGGTGGATCTTGGAGCTGAGGATTCAGCTCGATGAGGTTCGGCGTGGTCTCTGACTTGACACCCCCTTTCCGGGGATTCCGTCTGAAACCTTTGGACACAGCTTTCGTGAGCTTGGCTGTATCGCATCTCGTTGAGTCTTCTGTACAGGATGGAGGCCAACCTAGTGTTAGGGTGTGGCTGATTACCTGCAGAGGTGCACAGCCCAATGTCGGCGGCGGTCCCGGCTTGGACCGCAGATGAAGTGTTCAGAACAGGTTGTCGAGACAGTGCTCGGAGGGCTGTGTTGACAGGAGCAGGGTCGGTGAGTTGGGACCCCCTTTTCTCAATCCAGAGTTCCAGTCCTGGATTCAAGGTGAAGTTGAAGTTCTTGGAGGATGGGAGTTTCAGTGCTGTCTGGTACTCTTTGCTGGGAAGCTGGTACCATGTTAGGCCATCAAGGTGTAGGATGACACCTTTCGGTACTTGAAGTCCCGTATTCTGGTTGAGCATGTTGACACGGCTGGTTGTGTCATGCTGGTCGTGCGTGACAGTGGCTGTGTGCACAGGTGTGTTAGCAGGCCACCTTTCACCTACAATCTCTGCTTGCATCTCTGTCACTTGTGTGTGAGGCTTAGCTTCGGCAGGGCAGCGATAATGAATGTCTTTGGTCATAGTGCACAGGTGCAGGTTTGGGGCTGAGTACGGTTGTGTGTCGCTGTCGTGGTAGGCCACCACGTCTGGAGTGCGTATCTTGATGTGGGTGTTGCGTTCCCAAAACCTGACCTTGCAAATGTCTGTAAGTCTGTAGACTTGGCTTGACTCGATGATAGGCAGATTTAGGAGAAAGCCCACTTCTCTCTGCTCGGGATCGACGCAGAGTGAGATGGCGCTACCCAGAGAGTAGACCAGGTGTTTTTGTAGAAGGTCAGCTGGCGTGTTGATGGTGGAGGCCAGCACAGTTAGCATCAGGCTTAATATCAGTGTAACGAGGTTCAATATGATATTGCAAGGAAGGAAGAAGACAGGGGTCGGCGTGACTGAAAACACACTTTTATTTAACAAAAGAAACAAATAAACAAAAAGGGCGCACGTAGCGCATTCACCGTGCCACGCACAGCAATAACAAAACGGGACAAATAATCACAGATTCCACAAAACACAGCGTACAGGTTAGGTTCCAGTCCAACTCTCTCTCTCATCTCCTCCCGCATGCTGGCTTATATCCGGTCTCTCCACACCAATCACTGCAATCAGACACAGGTGTTCATCATTTTGCACTTGACCTACTTACTCACCGATCGGCCCCCTCCTTTCTCTCCTGCTACAGACTTCGCAAAACCACGCCCCCCTCGCCACATACCCCCACCACCCGACTCAGGCCGGGGAGCCATCCGGCCTGCAGCCCCCCCCCCCCTCCTCCTGGAGAGGAAGTCAGCCACAACCATCTGTACACCCGGCCTGTGGATCACCTTGAACTTAAAAGGCTGTAAAGCGAGATACCAACGAGTGATCCGCGCGTTGGTATCCTTCATGCGGTGGAGCCACTGCAGGGGAGCGTGGTCCGAACAGAGGGTGAACTCCCGTCCCAAGAGGTAATAGCGGAGGGTGAGAACGGCCCATCTGATGGCCAAACACTCCTTCTCTATGGTGCTGTACACCGTCTCTCTCTTAGAGAGCTTCTGACTGATGTACAGCACCGGCCGCTCCTCACCCTCCACCTCCTGGGACAGGACCGCGCCCATCCCCCTGTCCGACGCGTCGGTCTGTAGGATGAAAGGGAGAGAAAAATCAGGGGCATGTAAGAGCGGTCCGCCACATAAAGCAGCCTTTATCTGGGTAAAAGCCCGCTGACACTGCTCCGTCCATTGGACCGTATCTGGTACCTCCTTTTTAGTTAGATCAGTCAGCGGGCTGGCGAGGTCCGATTAATTAGGCACAAACCTTCTGTAATAACCCGCCAGCCCCAGGAACTGTCTAACCTCCTTTTTGGTCTTGGGTCTCGGACAAGTCGCAACCGCTGCTGTCTTATCAATTTGGGGACGCACTTGTCCATGACCCAAGTGGAAGCCCAGATATCTTACTTCCACCCGCCCAATTGCACACTTCTTCGGGTTGGCCGTGAGCCCAGCTCGTCTCAGCGTCTTCAGGACAGCCCGCACCTGCTGCATATGACGCTGCCAGTCACCACTATAGATGATGATATCATCCAAGTAGGCAGCGGCATATGCAGCGTGCGGTCGGAGAATCCTGTCCATCAGACGCTGAAACGTTGCCGGAGCCCCGAACAACCCGAAAGGAAGAGTGACAAATTGGTGTAACCCAAACGGCGTGGTGAAAGCTGTTTTTTCTTTGGATAATGGAGATAAGGGGATCTGCCAATATCCCTTGGTTAAGTCCAATGTCGAATAAAATCGAGCAGTACCCAGCCGATCAAGCAATTCGTCAACCCTTGGCATTGGATAAGCGTCGAACTTCGACACAGCATTCACCTTCCTGTAATCTACACAGAACCGGATCGAGCCCTCCGTTTTAGGAACTAAAACTATCGGGCTCGCCCAGTCACTGTTAGATTCTTCTATTACTCCCAACTCCAGCATCGACTCTAATTCGCTTTGCACAACTTTCTTTTTGTGCTCTGGCAGTCGATACGGCCGGCTGCGAATCACCACGCCCGGCTCTGTCTCAACGTGGTGTTGAATGAGGTCCGTCCGACCAGGCAGGGGCGAGAACACATCAGCAAAATCTGCTTGTAAATTATGCACGTCAGTGAGCTGGGATGGCGAGAGGTGGTCTCCCCCCGCGGCCAGGGCGAGAGATTTCGTTTTGACATTCGCCTCTGGACCGAGATCCTCCTCTCCACTCACTACCATCGCCAGCATCACTGATTCCACCTCAGACCATTTTTTAAGCAGGTTGAGGTGGTAAATTTGATGTGCCCCGCCCCTATCTGTTCGTATTACCTCATAGTTAAGATCCCCAATTCGCCGTGTAACCTCAAAAGGTCCTTGCCACTTTGCGAGTAATTTTGAGCTAGAGGTAGGAAGTAATACAAGCACTTTCTCTCCCGGTGTGAATTGACGCAGTCTAGCCCCCCTGTTGTACAGCCGACTTTGCTTGTCCTGAGCCTGTAACAAATTCTCCCGTGACAGCCGCCCCAAAGTGTGGAGTTTTGTTCTCAGGTCCAGGACATACTGAATTTAATTTTTACTAGCTGAAGGTCCGTCCTCCCAAGTTTCCCTAAGGACATCTAACACCCCGCGGGGCTGACGCCCATAGAGAAGCTCGAAGGGGGAAAACCCCGTGGAGGCTTGCGGGACCTCCCGTACAGCGAACAAGAGGGGTTCTAACCACCGATCCCAATTTTTGGCGTCTTCTTGTACGAACTTTCGAATCATGGATTTCAAAGTGCGGTTAAATCGTTCGACCAGCCCGTCTGTTTGTGGGTGATAGACACTGGTCCGGATCGATTTAATGCCCAATAATCCGTAAAGTTCGCGTATCGTTCGTGACATAAACGCCGTGCATTGATCGGTGAGAATCTCTTTCGGGATTCCCACCCGGGAGATTAGCTGAAACAGAGCGCTCGCCACACTATTTGCGGAAATATTGCGAAGCGGAACTGCTTCAGGATATCGCGTTGCGTAGTCCACCAGGACTAAAGCAAAGCGATGTCCCCGTGCTGACCGTTCTAATGGCCCGATGAGGTCCATACCAATTCGTTCGAAGGGGACCTGCATCAACGGAATAGGGCACAATGGTGCTTTTGGGTTGGCCGGTGGATTCACCAACTGACATTCACGACAAGACGCACACCACTTGCGTACATTCTCGTGAATGCCCGGCCAAAAGAATCGGGCCATGAGACGGTTTAGTGTCGCGGTTTGTCCTAAATGCCCGGCCATTGGATTAGAATGAGCCGTCTGGAAAAGCATTTCCCGACGGCTTTTAGGTACCAACAACTGAGTTGTATCCTGCTTTGATTGGGCATCTTGGGTTACCCGATACAACTTATCTTTTATGATTGTAAAATACGGATAGGTGAGCGGTTGGTCCGTGTGGAGAAGCTGGCCGTCGATAGAGCGAACCTGATCAAAGGCATGTTTCAGCGTGTCATCCTGGGACTGTTCCAGGGGAAAATCATCGCGCTCTGTGAGGATGGTTCTCTCCAGTGCGCTCTGTTCCCCTGAACCAGTACCCAGAGGTTCCGGATCAGCTTCTCCCAACTGAGCAATCGCCACCTTCCTCTTATCTTTTTTTACCCAAGAAGCATCCGCACATAAATGACCCAATAACTCATTAAACGCTGGCCAATCTGTCCCCAAAATCAGCGGATGCCGGAGGTGCGGGTTAATCGCCACCTCCACACTATGCTTTTGTCCCCTAAATTGAATATCCACAGGCATCACCGGATAATTCACCACTTCCCCGTGCACACACCGTACCTTAACCATGCGGCCATTATCTAATGCCTTAAGTTGAATCAGGCTTTGGTGGATAGAGGTTTGGTTACAGCCTGAATCCACCAGAGCCTGAAAAGTACCCCCCTTTATACTCACGGGTATTTGGTACAGGCCAGCTTGATCGGGGGCAGCTTGCGGCGCGTCGGGGACCCGGATCAGCGTCCCCACCTCCATCACCGGACACCGGTCGATAAAATGACTCGGGTCCCCGCAACGCCAACAAGCCGGCCCGGGCCTCCCCGCCGCTCCAGTGGCAGGAAGCGGGTCAAGGGATTGGCGTGGAGAGAGAGGCAGCGCAGCCTGGGGAGAGAATCCCCCCCTCGATGGGCCCCCTCCCCGGGGAAGAGGCCTGGGGGAAGATACCGGTTCTGCGGCACCCCCTGTCCTCCACCTTGGAGCTGGTCTCGGTGGCAGATTCCCCCGGTACCTGGGAAGGGGAGTGGGCTTAGGAGGGGGGTTAGAGAGAGAGAGAGAGAGAGAGAGAGAGAGAAGCAGATGGTAGGGGTTCGCCGACCCCCGGGCACACCACCATTTGGTCCTCCGCCAGCTGGATGGCCTGGTTCAGCGACGTCGGGCGGTGGCACTGGACCCACTGCGCGGTCTGCGCTGGCAACCGCGCCACGAACTGCTCCAGCACCACACGATCGATGATTTCCTCGACGTCGCTTCCGTCGGCCATCAGCCACTTGCGGCATGAGTCCCGGAGCTGTTGGGCCATGATGAAGGGTCGACCAGACTCCTCGAGGTTCAGCGTCCTGAACCTCTGGCGATGTTGTTCCGGAGTCCGGCCAACCCGCTGGAGAATGGCCCGCTTGAGATCCTGATAGACCAGGAGATTCTGGACTGGCAGTTGGTGCGCGGCCACCTGCGCCTCTCCGGACAGCAGGGGTATCAGCCGCATTGGCCAGTCCGTCGAGGGCCATCCCCGGTCCTCAGCCGACCTCTCAAACAGCTCCAGAAATGCCTCTGGGTCATCCTGGGGCCCCATCTTGTTGAGAGGTATCGGCGAGGACGAGTCTTTGTACGATGGGGGGACGGCCCTAACCTCCCGGTCTATCCAGCTCCGGAACAGCTCGCGGTCTTCATGCTGGCCTCGGAGGAGCGCCTCAAACCTTTTGTCCTGCTCCTCCTTTATGGCCAGCAGATGCTGATGTTGTTCCTGGTGAAGACCAGCGAGCGATTGGATGATGTCCGCAAATGGCGTTCCTGGCGGAGCCTGCATGGCGGCGGCGATCTTCTTCCTTCCCGGGTTTCGGCACCAGTGTAACGAGGTTCAATATGATATTGCAAGGAAGGAAGAAGACAGGGGTCGGCGTGACTGAAAACACTCACTTTTATTTAACAAAAGAAACAAATAAACAAAAAGGGCGCACGTAGCGCATTCACCGTGCCACGCACAGCAATAACAAAACGGGACAAATAACAATCACAGATTCCACAAAACACAGCGTACAGGTGAGGTTCCAGTCCAACTCTCTCTCTCATCTCCTCCCGCATGCTGGCTTATATCCGGTCTCTCCACACCAATCACTGCAATCAGACACAGGTGTTCATCATTTTGCACTTGACCTACTTACTCACCGATCGGCC
This sequence comes from Scardinius erythrophthalmus, assembly GCF_964197995.2. Taxonomy (NCBI): domain Eukaryota; kingdom Metazoa; phylum Chordata; class Actinopteri; order Cypriniformes; family Leuciscidae; genus Scardinius; species Scardinius erythrophthalmus. The sequence continues at coordinate 31,758,813 of NC_138228.1, forward strand.
CCCTCCTTTCTCTCCTGCTACAGACTTCGCAAAACCACGCCCCCCTCGCCACAATCAGGTACGGTGGAATTACACCTGTGGCTAGGCTGTCATTGGAGGAGCTAACCTCCCACAACATGTCTGTCGTTACTGCTGTAACCAGCTGAGTCTGGAAAAGTCACTCTGTACGACAGTAAACCGAGGCTTCCTGGACTTTGTGGTCTGGTTCGCTGCATTTACACTGGACACACCAATGTTAAACAGAGTTCTGGCGGCAGCTCCGGTTCCGAGCAACGCTCCCAGGAACTGGCTGGAGTGGTGGTTGGTGCTTAGGAGTCCCGATTGTGCAACAGTTACTTTCTCAAGTTGGTTGAACATGGGTTCGACCTTGGCCTCGGCGTGAGAGAGGGAGTCCTCTGTCCGTCGGACACTTGTCCAGATGTATTGGGCTACGGAGCTGGGGTAGTGTGCTCTGTAGACCGGGCGGGGCTGGATGAGTCGAACATGCACTTGCTGGGGGTAGGTCCTGCCGTCGGTGATCTGGAGTCTCGGTCGTTCTCTCGGTGGCAGCTGTCCTCTGGTTGGCTGACAGTACAGCATGGCGAACCACAGCAGTAACCTGGTACAGACAACAGGGAGAGAGAGAGAGAAAGGGGAGGAAGAAGCCAGCAAAGGTTGTCTTTGATTGGACAGGGCAGTCTTTTTACTTCGTGGGCGGCGACTGGGTTTAGTTCGCCTTGGCCCATGTTTTGCCACATCTTGCTGTCGGCTTGTCGCTTGCTTCAGTGTCTCGTCAGTGTCTCTGGTGCTGCGGTGTGCAGCACATGATGCATTATAGACGAACATTAGCAGTTTATCCCCCTTTGTGCGCCGTGGCAATACATGCCTTGGCATAGTGATGTCAATCGGTGCACAACTCATAATGTTGTTCTGTACGCGCAGCATGTGCTTGGTGTCATGCAGTGGTCTGAGACACTGGCTGTCAGTGAGGTCAGACGGCGCGTTAGGGTGGATAAGGAAAGTGTTTATGTAGGTGTCAGAAGCCCGTATGTCTGTTATGTTTGTCTTTGTAAACAGCGGAGCCAGCGTAAGCGGCTCTGAGGTAGGCAGTGTAGGATGCAAAGTTCTTAAGCTGTGTGTAAGCTCTTCAACCTTTAGGGTGGGTGGGTGGGTTGAAAGTGACCACAGCTTGTTGTTTAATGCGCCAGGCTTGGCAATGGCTTGAGTGAGGTCATGTCGCTGCAGGTCAGTCATGACATTGAGGCAGCAAGTGTCAAAGTCTTTGGTGGGCTGTAAGGTGCAGGGTAGCGGATTCGAACCTTCAGTTGGTGCTGAGTCTGTGTCTTCCTGGCTGGCTGTGGGAGTTCCCATGAACTCTGTGACCTTTGTGACCTGACCGTCTGGCTGTGACTGGAGGGGGCAAAGTTCTCGTACTTGAGCCCAGACTTTGAGCTGTTTCAAGTCCAGTAACGGTTCAAAACGATCTAGAAGGTCTCTGCCGATGAGGAACGGAAAAATGTCCATTTTTGAGATGAACACTGGATGGACTAGACTCAAAGGACCAATCGTCAGGTGAATGTGGGCTACCTGTTCGAGCCGGATGTCATGTTGACTGTATGACTGTACGTTCAGTTCACAAGTTTGAGGTGTAAGAGTTTGATCTTGTCTCTTAGCTTCAAATTGGAGTCTTTTGAAAAGTTGATTTGAGATCACCGTAATGTCTGATCCTGTGTCTATCAGGGCTTCCATGCTCACTTCCTTTTCCAACGTGATGTTCAGGTAGAGTTTTTGGGCCACCCCCTTTTTGATCAGGTTGCCCAAAAACATTGGCATCGGGACAGGTGTAACGGTCGTTGGGTGGTTAGGACCGGTCTCGTGTAGCTTGCTGTGGAGGCAGTTAGACAGAACAGCGTTTCCTGGTACCTTGGTATTTTGGTACCTGGTGTGAGGAAGTGTGCCGTCTCGTTCAGGGTGTGCAGCTGTCAGCTGTGGAGCTTGGGTGATGCTGTCACGTTGTGATGTGACAGTTAGCTCTGTGGGCTGTGGATGACGAGCAGTGTTCGGGGTGCTTGGAATAGTCAGATGGCAGTCAGACGGTTTGGTTTCAGTTCTTATGCTTAGACATAAGATGTCTGGCTCGTCCTTCTTGTCTTCCTTGCAACGTTTCTGGTGAAGAAGCTCTTTCAGCACCTTTAGGATCTCTGCTGTCTCAGACGTGGCTGCACTGTGGTTATCTGATGTGAGCTCAGGCTTGAGCTTACCAGTGTCGTGTCGAGAGTGGTTCCACTCTCTGTCGGGGCTTGTTGTCCTGGACGGTGGAGATCGGCTCTTCTTGGGTCGCCGGCCGGCTTCCCGGAATCTTTCAGAGCGCTCGCTCTGGTGCTTTGGACGAGCACCACCGCGATTGTGTTGCCCTCTGCTGGTTTGGAACGGTCGTGACTCTCTGTAAAAATGTCTGTGACTGTGGTGTTGTGGGGCACTCTCTAAAGTCAGTTCTGAACAGTGCTCAGAGACAGAATAGATTGTGTGGTTTTTCACAGTCTTTTCAGAAATAGTCTTTTGCTTGGTGTAAGCTTTATGGGCTAAGTCACGCAGCTGTTGGTTAGACATGGTCCATGCATCGGCCAAAACCCCAATATGATGGGATAAGGTTGGTTGGAGATTCCGCAGGAAAAGAGTTTTAAAGGTAACATCCTGTTCCATCCCTGGCTCATTCTGTGCTCCGAAGAAGGCTTGTCGGAGTCGGTTGTAGTAGATCTGGGGGTGTTCACGCCGACCTTGCTTGAGGTCTACAGCAACGATGAAACCTTGATCGGAGTCTGGATCAGAGAATTCACGGATCAAAGCTTGCCGTAATTGTTGGAAGTCCGTTTTGACAGCCTCAGTTTGACGGTCTAGGAAGCTACGAACATTACTGCTAGCCGTTATTCTTAACAGATACAAATTGTCCCAAGCTGTCACGTTGGCGACAGTTTGCAAGTGAAAGTCAATGTCTTTTAAATAAGCATGAATGTCACAACCTTCTGCAGAATCTGGATCGAACATATGAATGTTTCGAGCTAGCTTGTCAAGTTCTCGGGGGGTCGTGCCATGGTTAGTGGCATGGGTTTTCTGAAGGGGTCCTCCCCCTTTTGCTGTTGACAGATGTTCTTGAAAGCTGGCTGGTGATGTCTTGAGCCGTGGGCTTACATCTCCCTTTTCAGTTTTGGGTTCTTGGCTGAAAGGGTTGGGGTGGCTGGCCGGGAGAAGCTCTGTGATGTGTGTTTCTCCGTTCCAGCCACTCTGCAGTCTGTAAGAATGTCTCAGTTCTGCATGAAAAGTGTCAAGTTCATCTTGGAGCTCGTCTCTCTGCAGAGTAAGCTCGCCGATTTTAGCTCGGGCCGTTTGCAAATGTTTTTCGCAGGCCCTGGCTTTTGCTTCTGCTTCTTTTAGTTCAGTCTCGGCTCTCTCTAGGAGAGCGTCACTTTGTTGGAGTTTTTCGTTGAGTTCTTTTCTGGTTTCTCTCTCCAACTGTTCTCTTTGGTCTGTGTCGAGGCGCAGATCTTGCAGGGCATTTCGAAGTCTTTCTACTTCTTTCTGTAGTTCTGGATCTGTGGCGTCCTCTTTCTCGCGCTGGTTCTGGGTCTCGAGGAGGAGCTGATCTAGACGACTCTGGATACGGGCCTGGTCCCTCCGGGCCTCCTCCGCTTGAAGCTTAAGCGTTGCGGCTTGCTGCTCCAGGTCGATGTTGCTCCGTTCGCTGAGCCTCGCCTGGGCGACGACGTTGTGGGCGGCGCTGCTGACGAATCTGGCCCCGTCTTCGTAGTTGTAGCTTTGGGTAGGATCGTGTGTTATCAGTTCGTCTAGCTCGGTGTCCAGTTGCGTTTGGCTCAGATGCTGCAGGTCCTTGGCTAAGTGCTCCCGACGGACCGCGGGACTGGATGCACGGGACATATTGGCTTCACTGTAGGCGAGAGAAGCACAGCACACACACAAAGAGACCAATGCAAGTTCGTTCTAAGGTTAATGAGCTATACTCATACGGGCTATGCCGTTTATGAGAATTTTGGGCTAACTGATGCACAGTTAGCGGAGCCAATTGACTTGGGTCGAAGGACCCGAACTAGAGACTTGACAGGCAGTAGCCTCGCGGGTCACGTGATGACACCGGCTGCTTGGTCTGTCGCCCTATTATTTAGCTTCCTTGGTGGCTCTCACAGGTTACTTGTCTCTAGGTGAAATGAAAGAAACAAATCACAACAGAAAAAAGGATAGAAAAGACTGAGGTAAAACAAAACACTAGTGATGACTAGGTCTGAAATTAAATAAACAGAATAGTAACACAGTATGTGTTAGGGAGAATAAGGAGACCTAAGCTATTACCACTGCTAGGGTTTAAGATAGGCCAACAGGTGAGTGGGGGATATCGGGGTAGGAAACCTAGGAAGATGGTATGGCTTAGAGAAGAGAGAAAGGTGGGCCATACATCTAGAATATACCCGGGGGAATATCTAATATTCTGTGGCTTATATTAAGTGGAATGGGTTTTACTAAATTTAGATTAACCTGTGGTGAATTGAAGCCGCTCTGGTGGGACCCGTGGCTCAGTCAACCCTTCCGACGGTTCCCAACACTTGACCGCAGTGTTCCCGGGCAACTTCTTTTTCTCCCTGTACCTCGCTGCGCCCTCTCAGACAACTTGCGACTTTAAAGCACAACCTGGCAACACCAAGGTTTCCCCGGCCAGACAATACGACAAAATTGGGTTTTAGCCCGGAACTCTCCGAAGAGTGGCCCACTTTTAGGCCTCAGTTCGGGTTTATTGTCCCAAAATTGCTTTGTGTGTGTCGGCTGGCGCGGTTGACCTTTGGAGTGCCAAATTGCTAATGTCGAAGTTGCGTGCCGCAACGATGGTACGGGATTCGGAAGTGTCCGAAACTCACAGAACGGCAAGTGTCAGTAACGCCGGTTGGACAACCTCGCTCGCGGAAACCAACCCGAGATGACTGCAACTCCCCACAGTGCTCTAGTGAATGCCACCTATATATACACAAAGGATAAACAAATGAAACTTAAAGTGAATTAAGGCTAGTTTGTTTAAACCAAATGGATTAGTTATTTATGTGGCAATAAGAGTCAAAGGTTTTACTAAATAATAATAAACAAAAGGAGATTATGATAATGTTACTTATCAAAATGACCTAACCCAAAAGAGAGAAGGAAAAGAATAACAGTAGAAATAAAATAATAGAATAAAAAAAATAAAAAAAAATAAAATAAAAAAAAATCTAAATGAAATGACAGGATGAACCCAGGAGAAGAGGCAGGCCGCAGTAGTGGGTTTTCACCACAAGGGGGCATGCTCCCTCTCTGTGCTTAACCTGGCAAACAGAGAACTTAATTCAAATCAAAAATTCAAAACGTCTCAGGTTACGACTGTAACCTATGTTCCCTGAGAACAGGGAACGAGACACTACGTCAGAATGACGCTATGGGGAACGCCTCAGGCGTGACAGGTGTCTGAAATAAATATCAACTCACGTCAATTATGTTGACCGGCGACAGCCCGTGAATCATCAGCTTGATTGATTAACGCGCAACCTGGATGTATAAAGGGAAGCCTTGCATACATGACAACATCCTATCGTCTGAAGGGACTGTTGCAGGCAGGCCCCGAGGCATGGCAGGAAGACGTAGTGTCTCGTTCCCTGTTCTCAGAGAACATAGGTTACAGTCGTAACCTGAGACGTTCCCTTTCGAAAGGGAACTCTACACTACGTCAGAATGACGCTATGGGGAACGATATACCAACGCCACCATGCTGAGGGGAGTGCATGCCCAAAGGCAGTGACAACTGTCCGAACCAGTAATTCAGAAAACACTGGAACCACTCACCCTTAGGTCACATCGGGCTGTCAGTGACAGCACTCCCTACCGGTCATCACCCAAGCTAATGAACCAAGAAACCGCCAGAACATAGTTAATGGGGGGTATATCTGGGCCAGCTCAAAGGCTTTGGAGCACAGCTTCCAAAAGAAGGGGTCCCTTCTAGGGAGTGTGGCTAGGGGGCCCAAGGGACTCCCAGCCAGTCACTATTCAGGGGAGCGTGCCACCTGAAATACCACCAGGCAGGCCTGACCTGGTGTCACTACATAAGACACTAGAGTCTGGCCACTTCCTGTCTGTCTGAAGACAGAGCCTCTGGACACTTGCCTAAAGAAGGCATCCAACCCGAGGGACTGCAAAACAGGCAGTGAACCACTCAGCCCGGATCTCAGAGACGGGACATCCTGGAGAGTATGACTCAGCATAGTGCTTTACAACCCTTGCCAGCGAGGGGAGTCTCTCTACTCGATCCATGGATCTACCCAGTGTTTGTGTTTCAAAACACTGAGGAGGCCTGTGAGGGCCTAAAGGGAGCTACCTCCAGGAAGGCCTGGTAGGACCTCTAACCTGGCGACCACAACATGGGGGAGCTTGTATTCAACCACAATATGTGGGAGCTTACCTTCAGGAAGGCCGGTGAGGCCTCTGACCTGGCAACCACAACATGTGGGAGCTCATATCAGGAAGGCCGGTGAGGCCTCTAACCTGGTGACCACAGCATGTGGGAGCTCCTATCAGGAAGGCCGGTGAGGCCTCTAACCTGGCGACCACATCATGTGGGAGCTCATATCAGGAAGGCCGGTGAGGCCTCTAACCTGGCGACCACAGGATGTGGGAGCTCACTTTCAGAAAGGGAAAAAGCGTACAGCGCACAACCCTTACCATAAAAAATGGAAATAGAAAGTACATGAAAGAAAGTGCATGTACTTAGCCATTCTGAACCCAAGAAGGCCTGATGAGGCCTCTAACCTGGCGACCACAGCATGTGGGAGCTCATACTCGGGAAGGCCGGTGAGGCCTGTAACACGGTGACCACAGTGTGTGGGAGCTCATCAGAATGTGGAAGTTAGCTAGAGAAAAACATCTGTCGTAATAAAGTGACGACAGGAAGTAAGACCAGGGTCTGAGCCACATAGGAAGGGACAGAAGCGATACGCGCATGACCCTTACCATAGAAAATGGATTTAGAAAATACACAAGACATAAGTCGTGTGACTTACCATAAGCATGGTTTAAAAAAGGTACGGAACGTATGTACCAAAAAGGAATGAAGTAAAGGTTTGCTCGTACTTCATCACACAGTATGTGTGAGCCCACATTCGGGAAGGCCGGATGAGGCCTGTAACCTGACATGTAAAAGCTCAAACCCAGGAAGGCCTGGTGAGGCCTGTAACCAGGGAACCACCGTACGTGGGAACCTATAATCAGGAAAGCCAGAAGAAGCCTGCAACCTGATAGACACAATACGTGGGAGTTCTCATTCAGTAAGGCCTGGTGAGGCCTGCCACCTGACATGAAAGAACTCATAACCAGGAAGGCCGCAGAGGCCTAAAGCCTGGTGACCACTAATTGTGGAAGGTTAAAACTCAGGAAGGCCGGTGAGGCCTGTGACCTAACGACCACCGCACGTGGGAGCTCAAATTCAAGAAGGCCTGGTGAGGCCTATAACTTGATAATCACAGTAAGTGGAAGCTCACAGCATGTAGGAGCTCACATTCAGGAAGGCCGGCGAGGCCTGTAACCGGACATGTGAAGGCTCCTAACCAAGAAGGCCTGGTGAGGCCTATAACCTGGCGACTACAGTATGTGGGAGCTCATATACAACCACAGTATGTGGGAGCTCATACTCAGGAAGGCCTGGTGAGGCCTCTGACCTGATAACCACAGAATGTGGGAGCTCATAACCAGGAAGGCCAGATGAGGCCTGTAACCTGATGACCACAGTATGTAGGAGCTCACATTCAGGAAGGCCGGTGAGGCCTGTAACCTGACATGTGGAGGCTCGTAACCAGGAAGGCCTGGTGAGGCCTATAACCTGGCAACTACAGTATGTGGGAGCTCATATTCAACCACAGTATGTGGGAGCTCATACTCAGGAAGGCCTAGTGAGGCCTGTGACCTGACAACCACAGCATGTGGGAGCTCATATTCAAGAAGGCCTGGTGAGGCCTATAACTTGATACCCACAGTAAGTGGGAGCTCATATTCAACCAAAATATGTGGAAGCTCTCATTCAGGAAGGCCTGGTGAGGCCTCTGACCTGATAACCACAGAATGTGGGGCCTCATATTCAAGAAGGCCTGGTGAGGCCTAAAACTTGATAACCACAGAATGTGGGAGCTCATATTCAACCACAGTATGTGAGAGCTATACTCAGGAAGGCCTAGTGAGGCCTATGACCTGATAACCACAGTATGTGGGAGCTCATATTCAAGAAGGCCTGGTGAGGCCTAAAACTTGATAACCACAGAATGTGGGAGCTCATATTCAACCACAGTATGTGGGAGCTCATAATCAAGAAGGCCTGGTAAGGCCTATAACTTGATAACCACAGTAAGTGGAAGCTCACAGTATGTAGGAGCTCACATTCAGGAAGGCCGGAGAGGCCCGAAACCTGACATGTGAAAACTCCTAACCAAGAAGGCCTGGTGAGGCCTATAACCTGGCGACTACAGTATGTGGGAGCTCATGTACAACCACAGTATGAGGGAGCTCACATTCAGGAAGGCCGGCGAGGCCTGAAACCTGACATGTGAAAACTCCTAACCAAGAAGGCCTGGTGAGGCCTATAACCTGGCGACTACAGTATGTGGGAGCTCATAACCAGGAAGGCCGGATGAGGCCTGTAACCTGATGACCACAGTATGTGGGAGCTCACATTCAGGAAGGCCGGGTGAGGCCTGCAACCTGACATGTAGAAGCCCATCACCAGGAAGGCCGGTGAGGCCTGTAACCTGGCGCCACAGTATGTGGGAGCTCATAACCAGGAAGGCCTGGCGAGGCCTGTAACGTGGCGACCACCGTGTATGGGAGCTCATATTCAGGAAGGCCTTGTAAGGCCTGTAACCTGATATCCCAGTATGTGGGAGCTCATAACCAGGAAGGCCGGATGAGGCCTGTAACCTGGCGACCACAGTATGTGGGAGCTCATAACCAGGAAGGCCTGATGAGGCCTGTAACCTGATTACCACAGTATGTGGGAGCTCACATTCAGGAAGGCCGGTGAGGCCTGTAACCTGACATGTGGAAGCTCATAACCAGGAAGGCCTGGTGAGGCCTATAACCTGGCAACTACAGTATGTGGGAGCTCATTTTCAAGAAGGCCTGGTGAGGCCTCTGACCTGATAACCACAGAATGTGGGAGCTCATATTCAGGAAGGCCTGGTGAGGCCTCTGACCTGATAACCACAGTATGTGGGAGCTCATATTCAACCACAGTATGTGGGAGCTCATACTCAGGAAGGCCTGGTGAGGCCTATGACCTGATAACCACAGTATGTGGGAGCTCATATTCAAGAAGGCTTGGTGAAGCCTATAACTTGATAACCACAGAATGTGGGAGCTCATATCACAGTATGTGGGAGCTCATATTCAAGAAGGCCTGGTGAGGCCTATAACTTGATAACCACAGAATGTGGGAGCTCATATTCAACCACAGTATGTGGGAGCTCATTTTCAGGAAGGCCTAGTGAGGCCTATGACCTGATAACCACATTATATGGGAGCTATATTCAAGAAGGCCTGGTGAGGCCTATAACTTGATAACCACAGAATGTGGGAGCTCATATTCAACCACAGTATGTGGGAGCTCATTTTCAGGAAGGCCTAGTGAGGCCTATGACCTGATAACCACATTATATGGGAGCTATATTCAAGAAGGCCTGGAGCGGCCTATAACTTGATAACCACAGTATGTGGGAGCTCATATTCAGGAAGGCCTAGTGAGGCCTATGACCTGATAACCATACACTCTAAAAAATGCTGGGTTATTTTTTAAACCCAAATGCTGGGTTGAGCATTTTGACTATGTTGCTGGGTTATTTTTTCCGTAATCAGCTGACAATGACCCAGCATTTGGGTTTGTTTTGGAAATTTTGACCCAGCGCCTCCTCGCGAGTCGCGCGCTTTTGTCCACAGTCCACACTGTTCAAATCACTAAGTCAACAGGAGGACGAGAGGTTCAAGCAGGAGCGAGCGTAAAGGTGAGCAACCCTGTTTTATTACAACTTTCCTTTTGTTAAGTAACGTTAGTCAAATAAGTCAGAAAGTCAACAAGAAGTTATGTTGAAATGAACTATGTCATTGTTCATTTGAAGTCAGTTCAGTGTTGCTTCAGTTACGTTCAGAAACTATGTAAAGATAATCAAAGTAGTTACTGAAGTACAATTTGGTCTTAAACCGGCTCTGAAAAAAAGAGTCCACAAAATATCCACAAAATTAACATTTCTTCTGTTTACAGTCTTGTGAATTAACAATAGTTAATTAAGCTGTTAAAAATTTAGTCTATTTATTTATTTTATTTTTTTAATTAAGTAATGATTCATTAAAATTATTTAAATATATATTTTTTAAATTAACTGGAGCCAGCATAAAAATTAATTTTAAAAACATTGTATAAGACATGCTAAATTTGTAAAGATATTACTAATCAGACGTTTTCTTCTTTTCTTTTACAGCAATGGACATTTTTGTTCAACAAATCTCCTCAACTGGAGTCTTGAGTGCCTCATTGAAAAATTGCTGGTAAATATGTGATGAACAATTTTGCATTTCAAATTCTCCTTCTTAGTATGTAATCTTTTTTTCACAGTTGCATCCAGTGCCAACCCTAACCCTTAAATAGTTCGCCCAAAAATGATATTTAACCCATGATTTACTCACCCTCAAGCCGTTTGAGATGCATATGTCAATCTTTTTTCAGACGAACACATTTTCAGTTATTTTAGAAAATGTCTTCGGTCTTTCAGTGGTTATAATGTCAAGCAATGGGGTTGCCACCTCCTTTAAGTCCCAAAATGTGCATGCATCCTTCACAAAAGTAATCCATCCGGCTCCAGGGGGATAAACGAAGGCCTTCTGAGGGTAATCCGTGCGGTTTTGTCGTAAAAACATACATATTTAAAACTTTAGAAACGAAAATAACTGGCTTCCGGTAGCGTTCGACGCGCGTTCATGGAGATGGATGCTGGCGTATGACGTAGCGTAGAAAGCGTCGTGACGTAGAACGAACGTAGAGTTTTGTTTTGCTCTGCTCTCTGGCTGCGCTGTCACGTTCGTTCTACGTCACGACGCTTTCTACGCTACGTCCTACGGATTACTTTTGTGAAGGATGCATGCACATTTTGGGACTTGAAGGAGGTGGACCCCATTGCTTCACATTATAACCACTGAAAAATCTAAGACATTTTCTAAAAAAAACTGAAAATGTGTTTGTCTGAAAAAAGATTGACATATGCATCTCGAACGGCTTGAGGGTGAGTAAATCATGGGTTAAATATCATTTTTGGGCGAACTATCCCTTTAACAAAGTTTGCTACACCATTCACAATAAGCTCAAAAACATGAATGGCCAATTTACTTGTCCAAGTACAAGCACATGACAAGACAATTTAAATCAGTTATATTGTAGGGCTGGCATAAGGTACCACTTCTGTGCCTAGTCGTTGTCAGTGTAATTTCATAGATAGCCGTGCTTGTTTGCCCCTTTCTTGGTTTAAGGCAGTGGTTCTCAAATGTCCTGGGACCCCCATAATTTAGGATGTCTCACCCAATTTAAATTTTGCAGTCTGTACTAATGAGCTGAATCAGGTGTGTTAAATGAGGGAGAGATATAAAATGTGCAGTGGTATGGGGTCCCCAGGACGGGTTTGAGAAGCACTGCTTTAAGGTATAGTTCACCTGAAAAGGAAAATTCTGTCGTCATTTACTCACCCTCATGGTATTACAAACCTGAATGATTTTCTTCTCCTGAACACAAAAGAAAAAATGTTGGTAACAAAACAGTTAACAATAGCCATTGACTTTTATAGTACTTTTTTCCTATTATGGAAGTCATTGGTTAGGTTACCGTCAACTATCTTGTTGACATTCTTTAAAAAATCTTTTTGTGTTCAGCAGAAGAAAGAAACTTCAAAAAAAGTTCCAAAAAAAAGGTTTGGAACAACGTGAGGGTGAGTAAATGAGGCGAGTAAATTTGACATGAGGGTGAGTAAATTTGCATTTTAAGGTGAACTATACCTTTAATAACACTAAATGTTTTCAGATTACCAGAGTACATATTTAACTGTTATATATTTAAGCTAATTTCACTCATTCTAAGTTGACCTTAGTTAGAAATGCACTTTGCTTAATTTAAAAGCTGATGAACGAACAAGTTCTAATTTGCCATTTTTCTATTCTTAGATTCCAAAGGCATACTAGCACTTACAATCCTGCCTGTCATTCTTCCCCCGCCTGTGTACAAGATTGGCCACAAAACCTTTCGGCCAACTATTCAAGAGACAAGAACCTCATTCATTGATGTACAACCGGTAAGTAAAACAACTGGGGACAAAAAGGGCAGGCTCATTTCTTTACACCTTTTTGTAGGGCTGCACGATAAATCGTTTTATTGCTGCTTGAATCTAACATGCATTTCATTTTCTCACAACTCTTTAAAGGATTAGTTCACCCCAAAATGAAAATTTCCTAATAATTTACTCACCCCAATGTCTTCCAAGATATCCATGTCTTTCTTTCTTCAGTGGAAGAGAAATTAAGTTTTTTGAGGAAAACATTTCAGGATTATTCTACACAGAATGGACTTTAATGACAACCAACTATCCCAACGTTCAAAGAAGGTTCAAATGTCCGTCTCAGAGCAGCTTCAGAGACTCTACACAATCCCAGTCGAGAAATAAGGGTCTTATCTAGCGAAACCATCAGCCATTTGTGGTTTAATAGTATATAAATGTTTTTTTTTGTTTTTTGTTTTTAAATGACCAATGGTTTCGCTAGATAATACCCTTATTTCTCAACTGGGATTGTGTAGAGACTCTGACGCTGCATTGAGACTGACATTTGAACCTTCTTTGAACATTGGGATAGTTGGTTGCCATTTAAGTCTATTCTGTGTAGAAACATACTGAAATGTTTTCCTCAAAAAAACTTAATTTCTTTTCCACTGAAGAAAGAAAGACATGGATATCTTGGATGGCACTGGGGTGAGTAAATGATTAGGAAATTTATATTTTGGGGTGAACTAATTCTTTAAGTTAATTTAAGATGGTATTTAACTAATTTAAGACTGCTCTTATGAAAACCTAAGACACACTTTTAAATAATTATCTGTGTCTGATATTGTCTTTCCCTCATTTAGTCTGGAACCAACATGGTGCTTTACCTGGAAAGGCAGAGAGAAGCAAAACCCTTCCCCTTTGTCTTGGAGCTTGGAATGGCTGGACAGTTTTTTGGTGAATGGGGAAACTCTGGAAAAGTTGACTCCGTTTTTTTTTTTTTATCATTTTGTGAAGATAATTTTTAGCTAGGCTATTTTACAGTTTATAGGTATAGAGTTTCATGTTTTTATTTTGCTACACAGGACTAAATGATTGCTTATTTAAAATGAATTGCAATGTATGTACTTACTGTTTATACGCAGAGATGTGCCTCTCATTTTTGCTGCACAGGACTAAATGATTGCTTATTTAAGTGAATTACAATGTATGTACTTACGTGTTTTTTATTGTATTCTTTGTGAATAGAATCTTAAGCTGTAGGCTATTTTACAGTTTATAAGTGAAGAGTTTTGAATTTTGAGAATCTTACCATTTTATAATATTTTAACATACCAACAGCACAAATGATTTTTGTGGGCCTCCGTTTATGTTACAGATGTCTGTTTTTTTTAACATGAATGTATTTTTGATTATATTAATTTCCTGGAATAAACACTTTAATTGAATCAATAAACAGTAGTGTTATTATTGTTATTAATATTTTTTTATTCGTTTTTATTATCTAAAATTAATAACCTGTAGCATAGGGGTTGTTTGACCCAGCACTGATTAAAAACAACCCAGCAGATGGGTTAATGTATAAAAACCCAGCCTGCTGGGTCAAAATAACCCAGCATGTGTTCTGTCCAATATTTACCCAGCGCTGGGTTGCCAAATAACCCAAATTGGGTTGTTTTTAACCCAGCATTTTTTAGAGTGTAATATGTGGGAGCTCATTTAACCATAGTATGTGGAAGCTCATATTCAGGAAGGCCTAGTGAGGCCTATAACCTGATAACCACATTACTCCTTGACAGTCAATTCCTGGGAGCTCACCTCAGGGAGGCCCAAGCACTGTCCGGTTGCAAAATGGGGACTGTCTGGTCAAGGAGGCCTGTTAAGACCTACTACCTGACCATCGAAAAAATCTTTAGATTTACTCCCATAACATTTTGCCCCAGACTCTAAAACAGGAGATGTGGTCTGAAAAGAAACAGAAATATGTTAATTTCACATTTTACAAAAAGACCAGAATTACACCTGCTCTTTTTGTTCACTGCTCATTTTTCAATTAAAATGCAGCCAAAAACACTGGATAACGCGATCTGGATGATAGGCTGAATTACTAAATATCTAACTTCTTAAAAGTCAGATAATATTCCATCATTTTAATTCATAGAATTAAATGCAGCCATACTCACCAGACAATACTGTTTTAACATTTATACGTTCTCGTAATCTACACACTGCCTCGGCAAGCGCGAGAAAAGAGCCGTTAAAAAATATTTGGCTTTCATCCCTCGAGAAGAAAGTCAACAGGTGCGAGGTTGAAACATCCGACAGCGCACGGATTTTTTCTTTCTCACGCGCGCCGAGATATTTCTTAATGAACACTGCCAGCACCCTTAGGAACTGACTGTGAACGCCTCGTACCCAAACAGTATTGTTTCACAGATCGCACGCACCACAGCTCAGATGCTGAACCCTCCTCCCTCGAGAAAAGGATCCGCGAAAGCGGAGCATTTTTAAATAAAAAACGCTCACAGTTTGCACAAGAGGCTCTCTCGAGAGCCTCCCGCGCGCTTCAGCGATATTCTCAATACAGACAAACAGTCCCTGAAGACGAAAAGATGTTGTCATGTATGCAAGGCTTCCCTTTATACATCCAGGTTGCGCGTTAATCAATCAAGCTGATGATTCACGGGCTGTCGCCGGTCAACATAATTGACGTGAGTTGATATTTATTTCAGACACCTGTCACGCCTGAGGCGTTCCCCATAGCGTCATTCTGACGTAGTGTAGAGTTCCCTTTCGAAAGGGAACTTGTTTAAATTAAAATTTAAAATAAGCATGTAAGGAAATGTAAAAATAAGAATGATATCTTATAATAATCCAGATACCCTAAAGTATCAGTCCTATTCATAAAAATAATCAGGAGAGAAAGACGATATAAAAGAGTGAAAGGAGGAAAAATAGTGATGTCGACTTAGTATCCACAAGGCCACACGATGGCGCTGTTTCCTCCAAGTGGATACCAGTGGCTGAATAGACAACTCAATTTAAATTTAAAATTCAAAACGGGTTTAAAATCAAATTTAAATAAGCACGTAAAGGGGATTGAAAAATCAGGATGATATCCTTTAATAATTAACGATAACAGCGAAGTTTCATTAAAAATTATAAAATAATTGAAAAGGGTAAAATTAGAAATACATAATTTCAAACAGGATTGAAAAGAGAGACAAGAGAGAGACTGAAAGCTTTGGACCGACTTAGCAGGAGACAGCCACTAGATGGCTCACTTCCTTCTAAGTGGGCCACTCAGTGGTTGACTCGAGACACTTAGACACTTACACTATTAAACAATAAAATCTAAATCCAAATCATGTTTGAACCAGAATCAAAGTAAGTGTGAACCGTCAAAGGTAAGAAAAAAAAATGTCTAACACAAAATAATATTCGCACAAGCCAAGCTGTGAATGCGAATAATTATTTAGAGTCTATACATTTAATTCAATAATCGCAATAAAAGAGCCTTATCTGAAAACGGCCACTAGATGGCGTTGTTGCGCTCATGCAGGCGGAAATCAGAGGGGCAAAGGGGTAATTTGAGGCCGCTAACATTTAAAGAACGCCCTCTGGCGTTTAGTCAATGGAATTACACCACTTCAATGTGATTCAACGCTCGCGTCACGCGCTGATTTCCGCAACAATCACAAATAGAAAAACACTTCAGATCTCAGCGGATCTTTTTGTGTCGGTTAACTGCACAGAAGGGTGTCTGCAGGATTCTTTTCGCTGTGAAAACACACAAATGTAAACAACAGGAATTTTACGTCTGTCGTTATAAATTTAGATTTTCCTTAAATCTAACAAAGCTCCAATTTACAAATCTATCATCAAACCTGTGTTGTTTATATGATTTTTGATTTGCGTAGGTTCACAGTGAGTAGCTAAGTCACTGAGTAACCCACAGGAGAAATCGTCTTAGCTGGACATTATTGGACTAACCATAACTTCAAACTAGCGATAATTTATTCAGGCCTTAATTACTGCTGAAGGGGGGAGACTCGCCCCGATCAGACTTACGTCTCGCACTAGAAAGAGATTCATTCGTCTTAATAGGCGGTTTATTAATATTAACATGTACACTGCAAAGAGTTTGTTTCGTCTTTACAGGCACAGGTTCATATTATGGACTGCAGTTTACTCACATTTAACAGTGTTAAAATAGTCTAGGCATATTTTAGCAACTTGTTAAAAATGTAACGTTACTGATTTCGGCTTTTTGCCTCAGTCAGTCAGGAGTGAGTTCGCGTTTTGCGACTTATCTCACAATTTCATAATTTCATAAAATGTGTGCACAAAATTATTAATATTCATAACAGATTGAAACTGAATTGCTCATAAACAAAGTTTGAGATGCGTCGCGTTCTCCACCATAAAACTGTAACCGCACTGGCATTAGTAGTACATTTAACATTAGCTCAAATGATTTATAGGGAATTTTAATAATTAATCATGAATATGATTAATATTTTGCATAATACAGTTACATTAATTTATTCGACGTTGAAAATAGATCGGTTTGTATATCTGAATAATCAATCACAACTAATTATAATTAATCATTCATATACTAATAATCATATTTCAGATCGATTATGAGATAACCCTTAATGGAAATGAATGTAATCATCAAACGTTGTTTGTCCAACAAAACGGCCGTAAGATTAACTTAACAATTTCTCAACAAAAATTACCAGCAAGCAATAGCCGTCTTTTCAACGTCTGGGTTAAATATAGACCCGATATAGTCCGGCTATGTGTAACCCACTTTTAGCCCAAATAACATTTAATCTGGATAAATGTATTTTTTTCCAAAATAACTTGTGAGATATATGATATTCCATCATGTAAGCAAAGTCTACCGTGATTACAAGTTGTTTGGTTTACTTTATTTTACATGTTATATGTGTAGGCTGTGCGTAGCCACGATTTAGCTCGTATTCAGACCCGGCTATGCGTAACCCAATTTTAGCCCAAATAGCATTTAATCTGGATAAATGTATTTTTTTCCAAAATAACTTGTGAGATACATGATATTCCATCATGTAAGCAAAGTCTACCGTGATTACAAGTTGTTTGGCTTCCTTTATTTTAGGCTACATGTTATAGGCTGTGCGGAGCCACGATTTAGCTCGTATTCAGACCCGGCTATGCGTAACCCACTTTTAGCCCAAATAACATTTAATCTGGATAAATGTATTTTTTTCCAAAATAACTTGTGAGATGTATGATATTCCATCATGTAAGCAAAGTCTACTGTGATTACAAGTTGTTTGGTTTACTTTATTTTACATGTTCTATGTGTAGGCTGTGCGTAGCCACGATTTAGCTCGTATTCAGACCCGGCTATTGTAGCCCACTTTTTGTCAAAACGGATTAATTGTTGTTTTTTGCCAGGCAGTGCATGAAATGGTTGATATTCCACCATGTTCGCATTGGTATGATATCTACAAGATTCAATATGTAATTTCAAGACATGGTCGATCTGTAGTCACGATTTAGCTCCGAATTGGACGGGCTATATGCGGTCTGCTTTAGCCCACCTGGCGAAATCAAGGCAATCTGGTCTACGTACGGCTTGGCTATAGCCCAGATTCAGACCAGCGATATAGTATAAGAATATTAGTCTTTGAAATGTTTTCGCTCACACAGCTTAATATGTTTTCTGTCACACATAAACATAACATTCATACACAATCTACGATAAAAAATCAAATCAAATACAATTGCATTTCCCAACCGCTAGATGGCACAATCGAAACACTACTGAGACATGTCTACTGGGACTACTGGCATTGCGCGACTAGATCACTTTGGCCAAATTTCGCGATAAACATTTCCGCCATTTTATTTTACACGAGGCAGCTGTCGGAGAGCAACGGGCGAGCAACAGTCTGAGTGAAAACCTTCACATTTCTACTTCGATCTTGTAAGTATGCGTGTTATTTTTGATATGTTCATTGTTTAAATTAGTTAGTTGTTATAATGTGTAGAAACCGTGACATTTTAACATTAACATTGCAGAGTAGTATTTTTCTCCAAAAAGTTAAAGTTACCTGCACGTGTTATTGCAAATGTATCTAAATTCAATGAATGTGGTAAGCATGAAACTATTCATTACTATTTTTTATTATTATAAAGATACCAGTATATTGTTTTTAAATTAGAGTAATGAATAATAGTTTTTGATTTAAAGCAAATTTTGTAAGTACTTTACATAAAATTTAACAGCAGCATAGTGCAACATGAAAAGAAATTATAAAAAAAAAAAAAAAATCCTTTCCAATTAATAAAAGGTAGTGGCAAACAAAGTCTTTACACTTGTTTTTAAATAATTACAATATGCAGCATACATTCAGTTTTCAGTGAATTTGTTTCAGATATAAAACTGAATGCTGCTTCTCCATGTTTTGTTTTGACTTTGGAGATATAAAAGTAGCTGGCTACTGTCCCAGATGACCTGAGAGGTCTGCTCTTCATAGTGCATCAGAAGATTATAAATTTACTTTGGCCTTAAAATGTTAATTTAATAATCAACTGTAGTTTTTTTATATGAATTTTTGATAGACAGATAGCCAGTGTAAAAACCTCAGAACTGGAGTGATGTAATCCACTTTATTTGATTTAAAGACACTGTTTATTGCAAATTATCCAGCAATACGTCAACAAAGTACAACAATTGAATATACAGAACACTTGTCAATGACTACCATTAAATGTCTTGTTACCAACATTCATCAAAATATATTTTTTGTGTGTGTTCAACAGAAGAAAGCCATACAGGTTTGGAACCAAGTGAAAGTGAGTAAATGATTACATGTTTTTTTTTTGTTTTTTGTTTTTTTTAAGTGAACTACGCCTATAAGTATCTTTTTATGTTTATTAGAGTTATATGAGTAAGTGATAAAGAATGACTTATAGTGATAGTTCACTTTGAAATTAAATTTTGATATGTTTTAGCTTACCTTATGGGCATCCAAGATGTAGGTGTCTTTGTTTCCGCAGTACTTTAAATTTTTATAATCGAAACATGGATAAAATCGCCTTTAAAGTTGTCCATTTCTATTGGTGATAGTGCTGCATCCATTCACAAAAATAATGTTTTATATATTTAAGGTGGGAAATTTACAAAATATCTTCATGGAACATGATCTTTACTTAATATCCTAATGATTTTTGACATAAAAGAAAAATCTATAATTTTGACCCATACAATGTTTTGTTGGCTATTGCCACAAATATACCCGTGCAACATAAGACTGGTTTTGTGATCCAGGGTCACATATATGAAGAGTTCAGATGCAAAAGCCTCTAAGTGCCATCTGAAATTTTCTTCTCTAATGTTCATTTTTATCAAGCTCATATATGTAAGTTCAGTAATTTCACTTAAATGATAATTAATTGGTTATTTTTTATTGCCATTTAAGTGAAATTACTGAACTTGCATATATGAGCTTGATAAAAATGAACATTCGAGAAGAAAATTTCAGATATATATATATGTATGTATGTGTGTGTATATGCTATATATGTGTATATATATATATATATATATATATATATATATATATATATATATATATATATATGCATGCCTTGTACAGAATTGTTCAATACGCGTATCGTTACACCCCGTATTGCATCACCATTACGCGAGCAAAAATGTTCAATTATTGATATTAATTAATTTATAATATTGATATAAATTATTGTCTATATTGATATAAATTATATAGTCTCAATCTATATTCTGTTAACTCTATATTGGCCAGCTCTAGTGTGCATCCTAGCAAAAGTGATTGACTGTAATTAGTTAAATGACTGTAACAATGCTTTTCTTGAGCAATAATTATTTCCTTTTTCTCATTTGGCAGACCCAGTGATGACCAGCTTTCCATCAGCTACGGAATGTGAAATAAAAAATGCAATTTCTAATCATTTCAAACAAGCACCAGGGAGGGCAGGGGGTGGGGGTTATGGATCAAAAGTAAACAGTTAATTCTTAAAAAATTTAATATCTTAATTTGTTTTACATATTTTTCCAATGTTTTATTTGTTCATTTTTATGTTTGAATGTTGTCTAAGTTGTTGTTGTCTATATAATTGTTCAAAATAAATCCCTTTATATTCAATTAGTTTGGATGGATTTTCATTTATGAGAACCTGTTATATTTGAGTGAAAAGAATCCTTATGTCTCATTTTGTTGTCTATTACATGTATATGTAGTGTAATTGATGACTAGTCCATTCTTGGGCTATGGTTAGACGTCTATTAGATTTTCACTGACAGCCCAAAATCAGCCTTGTTTTAGCCTAGACCCATATTGTCTGTCTATTAGACGTATATATGTAGTCGTTTAATAGCGGTCTAATTGATGACTAGTCTATTCTTTGGCTATGGTTAGACGTCTATTGGACGTATATATGTAGTCATTCAATAGCTGTCTGATTGTCTATTCTTGGGCTATGGTTAGACGTCTATTAGACGTATATATGTAGTCATTCAATAGCTGTCTATTCTTGGGCTATGTTTAGACGTCTATTAGATTTTCACTGACAGCCCAAAATTAGCCTTGATTTAGCCTAGACGTCTGGGCTGTGTTTAGACGGCTATTAGACGTCTATTAGACACGAA